>NC_089236.1:77792664-77830164 GCF_963924675.1 Phocoena phocoena
TGGTCAACGAGAACTAACTTAATTAACTAATTTATAAATCAGGATTTCAGACTGTGTAACACCAATCTGATTAGGCTGAATGGGGCTATAGAGCAAGGCGGTGTGTTCCCTGTGCTCTGAGATGTTACCTGAACATATTCATTTATTTTTCAACATTTGTCCTGTGTGTAGGGCACACAGCCCTGCCCTTGATGAGTTTCTACCATATCGAGTTAACCCACTAGTGTAGCAGTTATCAGTTATCTACCAACAATGTCCAGTAACAAACAACCACAAAAACAGTGAACTATAAAAATAGATGTTTATTTTGCTCACGTTTCTGTGGTGTTCAACAGATCCAGGCTTGTCTGGGCTGGTCTGTACTGGGCACACTCATGGCTTACGTGGGGTCAGTCTAGAGCGTCCTTCTGACCTTGGCTGTACTTACCACACGTCTGGGGGTCAGCTGGACATTGGCTGACCTAGGGAAGCCTCAACCAGGAAGATGATGGTCACTCGTGTCTGGTCCACATGCTTTGTCTTCCCTGGAGAGCCTGCTCGGACGTGTTCTCGGGTCAGGGAATGGCAGCCAGGGCCAGGGCAGCTCCAGCCGTTCAAAGGCTTTTCGGGACTTAGCTGAATGTCAGTGTTTGCTGGCATCCTATTGGCCAAGGGAAGTCACATGGTCAACTGAGAGTAAGAGTGGCAGGGGTCTGCAAGGTGAATTGGCAAAAAGCTTGGAAATAGGGAGGGGTGGAGAATTGAGGGCCTTCCTGTAATCTAACACACTTAGCGCACGAAGGTGTGCTTAAGAGGAGAACAAAGTGGTGATCAACTCAGAAGAGTGAGAGATGAGAGCTCTCTGACCCTTCCATCAGGGAAGGCTTCCTGGTGGAGGTGGCAGAGTCAGACACACACTGTCACATCACAGGCGTCATCCCCGGAAATGGCTCTCACTCTGAAATTGTACACTGCAGGACCCCCGGAGTCATGTCCCACTCACATGGCACCTGCCCTTGGACTTATCTTCCAGTTTTCTTCCTACCTCCCAACAACGTCTGTACCCTCAATGCCGTCTGCAACATCTGACAAGCAAACCTTGAGCTCAGGTTAGAGACAAGCCTCTCCCTGGAGAAAACTCAGAAAATGAGCATGTTGGGGCCATTAATGATTGTTGGTCTCCAACCTCAGCTTGACCCTAACCATATTTAATAATCCCTTTACTCCTGGCTGCTCAGTTCCCTGCCTGCCTGAAATGATTGCTAGAAACGTTCACTCAACCTGGCAAATTCCAACCAGACCCTGACTCGTCTTCTAGGCTGGTGAGGAAAAGGGGGGCAATCTGGGTGGGTGCTTACGATGTCCTCGTGCTGCCCACAAAACTTTGTGGCGTCCCCTTCCTTCCTTCTTTCCTCCTTCCCTCCCTCCATCTCCCCCTTTGTCCCCACTCCTCATCAGACCCCTTCTTCCCACATCACTCCCCTCCCCCTCTTCTCTCTCAGAAGCTCCAGCCCTTCTCAGGTGCAAGGACAACAATTTCAGTCTCCTGTGTCCTCAGAGATGTTGGTTCATCAGCTTTCCCATCTCTCCCCTTTAGCATCAATTGTTCTTTTTTCTCTCTTTTATCCACAATCTATGAATTGCCTCTCATCCTAAAAAAAAAGTAAAATAAGAGGAACGAAGGAAAGCCATGGACTTGGCATCTGTGCTGTATCTATAGCCATCTTGCCTTCTCCGCCAGCCACATGCATGAAAACTCTGTGTTTTCTTCCCACTCACCCGCTTTGCGTTCCTTCTACAGACCCTGGAATCTTCTGCACATCATTGGAAGCCCAATGACCAATGACTTCATCAGTCTCAAACCCAATGGCTGGTTTCCCACCCTTATCTGTCTGGTGGTGTCCACCGCCTTCAATCCTGGGTACTTGAGATTCCCTTCCACCGGAGAACCCAGTCTCCTTCAGACCCACCTTTTCCTCATTCCTTCCCTGAATGTTCTTCTGCTCCTTCTGGGATTCCTCTCTGTGGGTCCTTTCCCCTTTGGGGTTCCTCTGAGCACCCACAAGGGCAGACCGCTTCCCACCTTGTCTATGCCTTCTCCAGACAATCGTGGACCCTTGCAGGAGTTCACTGTCATCCACATGCCTGTGACATTCACAGTGACGTTTCCAGTTCTAAACTCTTCCAAGGCTCAAAACTTTGACACTTCTGCTGTTGGCACACTGTAGACACAGCTGCCTCAGGTGGGCCCCACCCTGTGGCCCCGGTGGAGCTCTGCACCTCAGGTCCTATTACCAAACCAAACTTGGGTCCACTCATCCATGTGCAGTAAAGGCGATCTACTGACACCGGGTCGTGGTGAAGGAAAGCACAGCCTTTATTGCAGGCACCAAGCATGGAGAACGGGCAGCTCATGCTCAAAAGGCACAAACTCCCCAGTGGCTTTCAGGGAAGGGGTTTTAAGGGCTGTGTGAGGGAGGGGGCTGCAGGGTGCCTCATCTGCTTGTGCCCAATTCTCGGATTGGTTGGCATCAAGGTGACGTTTCAAGTATCATCAACCTTCTAGTTTTAACTAATCTAGGGTCTAGGTGCTTGTGGTCAGCAGATTTCATCTGGTGGGAGTCTGATTCCTATACAAACAACTTAGGAATGTGTGTCAGACCTTTATCTCTATCTTTCAGAGAACAGGGAATACAACAATTCTGCCATGTGGCAGATTTATAGTCTAAATTGTTAGCAGTTTCCCCGCCCAACAGCTATTCTTTGTTTCTACATCTTCACATTTCCCATCATTAACTCTTTTTTCAATTTAATTTTTATTTCATATTGGAATATAGTTGATTTACAATGTTGTGTAAGTTTCAGGTGTACAGCTAAGTGATTCAGTTATGCATATACATATACCCATTCTTTTCCCATATAGGTTATTGCAGAATATTGAGTAGAGTTCCCTGTGCTATATAGCAGGTCCTTGTTGATTATCCATTTTATATATAATAGTGTATGTATGATAATCCCAAACTCCTAATTTATCCCTCCCCTGCCCCATGTTCCCCCTTTGGTAACCATAACTTTGTTTTCAAAGTCTGTGAGTCTGTTTCTGTTTTGTAAATAAGTTCATTTGTATCATCAACTCTTGAGCCAGCCTTCTGAGACCCAAGGGAGGCCTGAGAGACTAAAGTCAAAGCCTTTAATAAATAAATAAATACATATAATAAAGCCAAAGCCTTTTACTTCAAAGGATAGGGACACAGCAGCTTATATACAGTTTCAGTCCCCCTTTTTCTTCGATGCTCCTCCATCTTGAGGGGAGCTGGTTCAGGAAAAGAAAGGGAGTAAAGTTTGGGGTAGAGAGGTTCATCATAAACTCAGCAGAGGAACTCAGTTTTAGGGGGACTTGGCTTCAGTCTCTGTTCTCTTCTTCCTACTCCTGGTCGTCTCCCACCTCTTGCTACTCTTGGTCGCTGCTCCCTTTCCTTTTCTGCACACACGTCTGAAATGCAATCCTATTTTCCTCTTCCAACCGTATAATTTAAATCCAAAATGGCAGGTGTTCTGAGTGGAGAAGAAGAAATTTCAATGATTTTGCAAGTTAATCCTCTATCAGTGAAACCTTCTGTGCATCTCTCTAAATAGATGAATTCCTCATCAGTGTTATCATGGATGATTAACCGTCCACATGTCCTGTGTCATGAGTTGTACAAGAACCAGCTCAACTAAACCTAATTTTTATTTGCCAGAAGCTTACAATGAAAAAAGTGAGACGAAGTTGTTACAACTTGAGGTAACACTTAAATGCCTGTGGTATCAACGTCAGACTGAAATTAAAAGCCTTCAGTTATCCAATCATTGCCCTGTTATTTGTTCCCGTATGGGCAAAAGTAGAAGCGGAGCTCCACGGTTAAATGCACAGCCTCAGGGTAGAGAGAGGAAACATTGCTTTCCCTTCACATAATCGTAAGGATTTTGAGGGGCTGTGGTGGGCAGACCCATGGTGATGCCAGTTACCCTGAATTCTGGTTCACACCCTTGTACCACTCCCTCCCCTGAGTGTGGGGAGTGCCTGTGACATGGTTCTGACTTTATGGAGCTGCACAGAGCCATCACTCTGTGATCCCACCATGTTTCTCAGGTGCCATCCTGCAGTGCACGGGGGCCAGGGCCGCTCCTTGCTTAGCTGCATGGTAAGTGCTCATGTCCTGAGAGGCCATGCAAGGGATTATGAGTGTCGCTAGGAGCTGAGGGTCTCGGTCCTACAGCTGCCTAGAACTGAATTCTGCCAACAACTAATTAGCTTGGGAGAGGCCCCCTCACCTCACAGGAGACTGCAGCCCAGCCGATACCTCGATTTCAGCTTGGGGGGTTGTGAGAGTCTGAGCAAAGACCCAGTGAAGCTGTGTCCAGATATATAGATACATCTCCGGGCGTATGACCATAATCTGCAGGGCAGGTCGACAACCAGGAAGCGCAGACAGGAGTAAATGCTGCAGTCTTGAGCAGAATTTTTTCTTCTCTGGGAAACCTCTGTGTTTGCTTTTAAGGCTTTCAACTGATGGGATGAGGCCCACCCACATGATGAAAAGGAATCTCCTCTCCTTTAATCTGTGATGGTAGATATTAACCACACCTACAAAATACCTTCACAGAAACACCTAGATTAGTGTTTGATTGAATGACTGGGTATTCTCACCTACCCAAGTTGACACGTAAAATTAACCATCACAACTATAAAAAGAAGATAAATTCCAAAATAACAGAAGACAAACCCAAAATAATCAAAAAATAATTAGAATAGAACAATGGAAGATTTTTTTTTCTATAACTTTTGAGTGGGAAGATCTACCTAAACTATGACTCTAACATAAAATGAAACAGTTGATTAATTGAACCTACTACAATTTTTTAAAATTTGTATATACATAGACACTCCACTGAACTACATATGCAATTTAAAGACAAATGACACTTTTGAAATAAATATTTGCTATTTAAAGACAAATGACGCTTTTGAAATAAATGTTTGCTATTTGTATCATAAAGGGCTAATTTCATAAATATATAAAAAGCTCTCACAAATCAATAAGATCAAGAGCACATAGAGAAATGGGAAAAAAGATATGAACAGAGAGTTTACAGAGAAAGAGTGATTGTTCTTAAAGTGGTCAAAAAACAAACTCTGTGCATAAAAAGAAAAATGTATTAATTTACATTGAGAAACCATAGATTTTTGCCTAGAAGATTAGCAAAGATGTAAAGCTTTGATGTCACCCCATGCTGAGACAAAGAGCTACTCTTGTGCATTGCAGGTGGCAGTGTGAACAAGGACAATCCTGGTCTAATATTTACCAAAATTATAAAAGCATATTCCCTGTAACTCTTTCAGAAATTTTTCCTACAAATATACTCACACAATCCAAAGTAATGTATGTATATGGCCATTTATTATAGTATTTCCTTTGTAATAGTAAAAAGTTAGAAGAATCTACATCTTTTAAAAGGTCTCATTAAATGTTAGGAGGTATCAATACAACAAAATACTTCCATCCCGTAGGGCTCTGTTTCGTGTGATGCTTTTTTCCTGGATTTGCAGTCAAATCCTGCGGAGTAGTGCAGAGAGGGGTGGGGAAGAGAGGAGGGATTCCGTCCCATGCTTCCAGTCTTCCTGACACCACAAAGAGCATATGAGTCCTCATTTCTCCTGGGAAAGGAAAAGTCACAGCACAGAGAAAACCACAACACATGTCACAGTCTCTTCACCCTGGTCGCATGTTCCAAATGACCCTCCATGGACATAAACGCCATGGTCCCTCTCAGATCTGTCTCACTACTTGGTCCCCATAGATGCTCAGTCCTCACTGCCAGGCTCTTCTCCATCCCAGGGCCTGGATATTCTGTGTGTGTGCTTCAGATACCCAAGTCAAAGGGGACAGTGTTTCTGTGATCACCTTGGTCTGTCTTTACACAGAGTTACTTGTGGTGGGTTGAATCTTGTCCCCCCAAAACACAGGTTGAAGTTCTAACCACCAGTGCCTGGGAAAGTGACCTAATTTGGAAATAGGATCATTGCAGATGTAATCGGTTAAGAAGTTGAACTGGAGTAGGGTGGGTCCCAATTCAATAAGACTGGTGTCCTTACAAAAAGAACACAGAAACATAGATAGAGAGCAGGCCACATGCAGACAGAGGCAGAGGTTGCGGTGATGCACTTACAAGCCTAGAAACACCAAGGATGGCCGGCTACCCCAGCAGCTGGAAGAGGTGAAGAAGGACCCCACCCAGAGTCTAAAGAGAGCTCAGCTCAGCTGACACCTTGATCCTGGACTTCTGGCCTCCAGAACCGTGAGAGAATACAATTCGGACTTTTTAAGCGTTCCAGTTTGCGGTCCTCTGTTATGGCAGCCCCAGGAAGCTAACTCCATACTCTAAGGAGGGAGCTCGACTGGTGTGATGATGAATACATGACGCTTTTGGTGTCAGAGAACAGAGTGCCTCGGTCTAATCACAACCCAGATCCCTCCCTCGGGCCCCTCACCCAATCCCAACTCCAGACGCACAGTCCAGGGTTGGGGAAGGAACAGCCGTTTGAAGAGGAATAATTGCCTTGAAATAATTGCCTCCATTCTTTCCATCTTGTCAGCGCTGCACCCGCCCGCTGGGCCTCTGCTCGAATCATCATTCTTTCCACTCAGTAAGCCCCTTAAAAGGTGGGCACCACCATCTCTCAAGGAAGTCTGTCACCTGTAGGACAGTGTGTGTGGTTAAAAATGTTTGCTTTTATTTTGAGCTGAAGTTCCATGGACCACATCTAACCTTCTTGAACATTATAGAATTCTGCTTCTTCTTCAACATCCATGAGCGTATTTGAAAAGTCACAATCTTGGAAGTCAGCCCTGAGAAAATTCTTCATGAAACAAAAATGTCCTTGGTCTCCTTTATTTCCAGTTATCTACTTTGACACTTTGGCTTTGTTTTCAATACAAACTTCGTAGTTCACTAGACTCCAAAGCGGCAGTAGGTAAATTTCTAAACAAGAAGAGCAAATACTGATATTTCCATTTCCAGTCAATGTAGCAGCACCAAAGAATGAAAGCCCAGCTTCTCAAAACACTTTTCACTGAATGGCTAAAAAAAAAAAAAGTGGGCACCATATTTAACAACACTGAAAGGAAATATGGTAGCTTTATCTTTGGCTTATAACACAATGCAACTCAGTAAAATATGTACTTTTTTCCTTTTTTTAATGTCACTATTCCTTACATACAAGCACAAGTAATAAAGTTTTTTTTTAACGTTTAAGATGGTCACTCAACCCTGATTAATGCAGAGAAGGGCAAATATATCCATACACTATATTGAGTCCCATTGATATCTGCTCTGAATATGTAAGACACAAGTGCCTCCAAACATTCACTCTTCCCTACATTCCACAGAGGGTAAGAGTCCATCACACTAAGTTTAATTCCACATACAATATGCTACTGATGTCTCCAGAAGATGATTTCCAAATAGTGCCCTTCTTGCGTGAAACCTTATTCACGGCTCTCATGCCCTAAAAGCAAAGAATGTCCGTAGGCATCCATTTGATAACCAGAGGGTTCAGTAATACTGCAAGAAATTGGGTACCTAAGGACAGTATAAAATACTTTCAAAGGTGAAAGATGGCCTTGGGTAACATCATCTTCACACACATAGTGGTTCTAGCAGCCCATCCCAGCATCGGAGCAGTGATGAAATAGAGGGTATTTCCTCACCTTCTGCCACGTTCCTTTGCTCTCTCTCCACACTGGCTTTAAGAGAACTGAGTGTTGCAAATCCTTTAAACTCAGTCTATCCTCAAAAATAGGCAAGAGGATATTATAAAGGAAAAATGAAATACTTCATCACCCTCCCAGCTAAGTGCTGGATGGAGGCTTGTGTGTTGCGGTTCTAGGGGTGCTGCAGGCCATAGAATCCCATCACCCCCTCAGGGTAACCCTCATTATAGGACTAGAGAGAGGAGGGAAGAGAATCACAGAGACCAGACCTTAAAATATGGACAGAAATGAAATTGGCTTTCTCCTCCCAGCTTTAAAGAAACACGTTTTCAAGTAAAATCACATAAATGCTACCTCTAGTCTGAGCTCTTCAAGGATGAAGTGTTTCTTTGCAGTCATCTATGTTCTGTATCACCCACTGGAAGACCAGGCCCCCGTGGCCAGGAAGGCAGGCAGCTGGGCCCTTATCTGGATGATTCAGAAGAGACGATAAAAAGCTCCTCTGCTCCAAACTGCCCAAATCATTTAGGAGCAAGAAAAAGGTGTTGTCTGAAATAACCAGGGAATCGACACACACTTCCTTCCCCCATTTGCCGGTAAAGATCTGGCGAGACTGGGCTCCAACAGTCAGTTTTTCATCCTGGATTAAAATAGAAAAAATTGACACAAACAGATGACTGTCTGGGAATGAAGGGAGACGTTGTCTCCTTTGAAGCTGATGGGAAGTAGAGTTCAATAATTGAAAGAGCAGAGCTTCGCCTGCACCATCTCTGCTGTTCCCTCAATAAGCGTAGGGATGCTTAGGCACTCACCATCCCTTAAAGTCTTATTTTGAAGTGACCATCATCCTTTCTTATCAATGTGTAGGTTTCTAGCTCCATCTTTTCCAGTGTGGTCCCTCCAAATGTCACACGTGTGGATTAGTAGTAAATTTTTCTCTGCCATCAGGTTTTCTTCCACTGATCAGTTTTCTGGATCACTGAAGGTGCTTCCTCCACATGAGACAATCACTCCCCCCGGGTTTATTTATTTGTTTGTTTTCATTTTCTCATTGGCGTTGTTTCCCCTAAACACCAAACACCCTCGATATAATTAATATCTCCCATAAAAGCACCTTGCAAATGGTATCGCCGACTGCAGCTTACAATGGTTACAAGAGAGACGCAATACATGGATTCAGACAAAAATATGAAGAGGTGTCTGGCTGTAGATGGATTTTATAAGGTAGCTCTCGGGCCTCTTCAATCAGAAAGAAGGTGAGGCTCTGAGTTATCACAGCCAACAGATGTGGCACATGGATTCAACTAGTCTGATGTGTTCTTTGTCTACGCTGAGTGCTAAGAGGGCACTTAGGACACATGATGAAGCTGGGGGAGCATCGCTTTGGCAGGGGCGGGCGGGTGCAGGGATTCCTCCCCTGGGCAGAAGTTCTCCTCCATACTGGATCTGAAACTCGGTGGGCTGGGAGTGGGGGAGACCACAGAGGAGGAAGTGATGGGTGATGGGGGGAGGGAGGGGCAGGGCGAGGCGGGGCAGTAGAGTCTCAGCCAGGGTGCCACACGGCGAGGGAGGGACCAGCAGGGGCTCGCCTCCGTGGGAACACAGCTCATTTCTCCTCTATAGAGAGCTGTGGTGAGAAAAGGGAAGTGACCAGAAGCTGAAAGTGAAGTGTAAGTATTTGTTATGACTTTCAAATGAGGGCACTAAAACTACTCCTTTTAAAGGGAACAAGGCCAAGCTGAAATGACTAATTAATTATTCTGAAAATACGACTGAAATGTACGTAAGCACAAAACAGGTCGTGCTCGTAAACCAGGAGATCCACTGCGCTGGTGATTTTACGTCAATTACCACTGACTTTGGGATCCGCATCCCCGCACTGAGGAAGGAAGCAGCCGGAAGAGCTGTGCAGTAGCAGAACCCACACACAGGCTGAGCTTTCGGGGTCCCTTGTGCTACTAGAGAAAACAGTTCCAGACAGGAGGGTGCATTTTAAAATTTACTGACGCTTGTTCTCTAGATAGTCTCCAAATTCGAGAGGTAATGCAGCGTCTGACAAAGACCTAATGTCCCTCTTCTGTGCCCAGGAGCCCAGGTCTGTGCTCTCCGTGACCCATCACCAGCTTTCCTGAGCATTTGAGGAACCATCAGAACACAAATCCAAGGGCTTATACTGGCCCCGCTGACACGTCTGACATTTCACATCACAGAGCTATAAAATTCTAAGAGTCGCTCTGCAGCAGTGCCAACCAGCTGAGAAATGCACATCCCCCGTCCATGTCATCCTGTATTTGATCAGAGATGAAAGCAGCCCGTTTTGAAAGGAAAGTGCATTAAAACATCTGATTCCTGGGATGTATTAAAGACAGCAGAGTCTAGCAGAGATCAAGGGGAAAGACATAACCAGTCAAGAGGGGAAAACACTTTGTTTTAGGAGGAAAACCAAGAATAAAGTGAGGTTGGTGATGCCTGTACAGATCTGTGCCATTTCCAGGGTGGTGAAATATTATGTAATCCCAGGATTTCAGTGCTGAAGGGACCTCAGAAGTCGTCTGGGTCAAGCCCTGTATTTACACATTGGGAATATGACCTCTGAAAAATTAAGGAAAACACTGTAGATTTTAAAATATATATGCATGGGGGAAAATTAGAAAATGACAGTTTCTACTTCACTGGCTCTGAAATACATGTATTTCCTTTTTGTTTCTTCATTGTGTGACACTCCCTTTTTTTTAGAATGCTTTGATTTGAAATTATTTTGGGTACTTAGAAAATGAACCAGTGATTATCTGAAGGAACTGGACTTATTACCACACAGTTAATCCACACAGGGTTCTGGACTTAAAGTTCTTGTTTGTGTTTCTCAATAAAGTAATTAAAGGGAATGGCTTTCCCTGGTACATGAGTTTAAAATCAATATATTTTTTAAGTCCTAAGTAAAAAGTTTGAAAGACCGGTTCTGTTTGTGTGATTTAGATATTCAAGATGCAATTTTGTTTGTTTTTTTCAGATTACAAAATGACAAATTTCCAGGATAACCCACGTATGCTTTTAGTTATGTCAAGGGGGAAAGAACGAGAAGAAAAGGGTTCTTGGACACAGATTGCCCTACAACAGGGTTTCTCAACCTGGAACCGCTGACATATTAGGTCAGATAATAGTCATCATGGGAGCTGCCCTGGACATTGTGGGATGTTTAGCAGCCTCCCTGGACACCGCCTACTAGGTGCCAGGAATCCCCTTGCCTCCAATGTGACAGCCAAAATGTCTCCAGACATTGCCAAGTGTCCCTGGGGAGGGAAGGGTGAAGACATCTCTGGTTGAGAACCACTGCCCTACAGAAAAGGACATCCAGACACTGCTGCATTTAAAGCACAATTGGAGTGGCAATTCTGGCTAAAGGAAACAGCTTTAGTATAGGGATCTTATTTCAATGGAGGCTTTGGAATATAACTGTAGGTATGACCAGTCTAAGAGAGAGTGATGTTATGTGATTCAGTCTTGGGAGAATTTATACTAATTATAATACTACTAATAGCTGAGGTCTAGTGCTCTATCTGAACAGTGTCATTTAATCCTACCCGCAGCCCTTTGAGGAGGGCAGGATTTTTTATCCCCACTTTGCAGATGAGGAACAACAGCCTTACAGGAGGCGTGGGCATAAGTTCTCACGAAGCCAGGACGTGGGAGATGGAGGACACAGCCCAGTTCTTGGTCTTCTCCACCCCCAGGTCTCACTGGTGGCCATTCCAACTCATAGGAGGTCATTGCCATAGAATGTCATTGACCTGACAGCTTCAGATTATGTTGTTTTGTTGGTCTATTTTTGTCATTTTGACCAGCGATGGTGATCTATTCTACCTCTTTGTTCTACACTCATCTAGGACTCTAGGGAATTTGAACATTTTAGCAATTACGATGCAGATAAAAGCAGAGTGGATAGTCTGCAGGTTGACAAAGATCGTGGTTCCATTTCCACAGCCTCAAATATCATCTCCCCAGAGCTCCCCCAAACCATGCATTCCAACACCTCACCCATGGAGCACTGCTATTTTCAAAAGTCAGTTAGTCTTTCTTTTTAATTTTCATTCAAAGTGAAAAAGAAACTTAATGCTGAAAAGTAAGACTTAGATCCTTGAAGGACCGAGGCATCTGTAGAACACGCTCTTGAAATAAAATCTCAGCAAACAGGCAGCGTCCAGCCCCAGACAGTAATGGCCACGAAGAAACCAGAGCATCTGGCAGCTCAGATCCATCACCAGCTTTCAGAGGGGCCTCCTGACTGATGAATAAACATTAACATTATAAATGAATATCAATAAATATTGTGTGTGGGTGATTAATCATATGACAACAAAAATAATTTGCAGGGGCAACATTTCTGGATCAGACAGATGTTTGAAGTCGAAAATAATAAAACACGCTTTGCCCATAAGAAACTATAAGGCCAACGTTTACATAGAATCTTTCTCTTTTGTCTTTTTTCATTCATACTCTAGAAATGATGATGAAATGATGACGAAATGATGACAAATTCTACCTATGACCGTTGGGCAGGGTGATGGTTCCCCAGTAAGCACGACTGGAGACATGGCCTGCAAACGACCTCCAAACAAACACACTCTCCGAACGACCCGGGATCAACAACACGCTATGTACCATCTAAAAAAAAGTGAACAATTTAGCTGTGGCAAGACATCTGTCCCCTTGGAGAAAATATACATTAAGACGCTTAGATGTGACACGTGACAGAGGAAGAGGGAGTGCACGGTCACGGAGACAAAGGATTCAGTTCAGTTTATCTGGGGAGGTGAGGCCAGGACAGCATCTCTCCGGGTGGCTGGCAGAGCAGCCCCGTGAACGATGCTCGTGGCCAGAGGCCATGAAAAAAGGATGGATTCAGCCACCTTCTTTCGCCGGGCAGTTTTGACAAGCCCTACCCACAACCCGATGGCTATTTTCCAAAGCTGCTCTAAAAAGGCAACCCAAATGGGAATGCTATGTTTCGATATGGCAGGTCTGAGACTGAAGTCAGGTTCAGGAAAGTCAGCCATGCTTTTCCCGGTGATCTCTTTCATCCTCCCGTATGTTCATTGGCAAGTAATTAAAGGCACGTAGGCATGTGCATACATACGAGAGCAACTCGAGTCATAGTAATGTCACTGATGAGAAAAGCAATAAACAGGAAGAAATTAAAAGAACCCAATAGGCCCAGAAAAAAATCTAACAGATTTAATCAGGAGAAACGGAATATTCTCCGGGCCCCGTTACAAAGAACCCTGGTGCCAAAAAAACGTGGCAGAAATGGGATCATTAAAATGGATATAGGAAGGGGTGACAGATACACAGATGAAGCAGGGACATATCTGGACGAGACAAGTAGCCCCAGCAGAATTCAAATGAGAGATTCAAACCTAAAACAAGAGATGGGCCAGATGCAAAGAGGAGCAGCAAAAGGATGGAGTAATTGAATCTGTCCACGGCTGCACTGCCAGGAATCCTACAGGTTTCCCAGGCGGATCCTGGGATATCCAGCATCTTATTTCAGCTAACCACGTGCGCCTCACTCTGACACCGTGCATATCTGCTGCGGAGTCGGGATTCTGAAGATGTGACAAGCCACTGGCGATGATTACTCACTTCGTAGACACGCATACCTGCTCACCCTACTAAGCAGACAGAATCGATCACTCATGTAATACAGAAAGGGATTAGACAACTTGACTTCCCTTTTAGAATACTTCTCATGCACATTGATTGATGGGTTCTTTTCAAATTGCTTGTGGCAGCATGCATTTAGCAACATCATGAATGTCTGTGTCTGGTGAGTAACCTTATCTTCAAGATATGTATTAGAGCATGCTGGAAAGTTTCATAATCAATTACCTAATCTATACCGGGAAAAGAAGGATGCTGGAGCCTCCCTGCTCCTTCAGATACACCCACCACATAACGGCCACCTTCAGGGAGTACTACCAGGTACCGGATCTTTACATACAGTTTCCATTTATTTATAAACAAATATTGATAGAGTGGTCTCTCCATGCAAGCACTAGGGTGAAACTATCCTCAGTGAGCTTGATGTCTAGTCCCCCAGTAAGTGGCAGAGCTGGGTCTCAAAGCCAAGCCAGTCTGCCAACAAAGCCCTGCTCTTTCAGCAGTGCATCCCACCTCCCGTGTTGGTGGAAGTCAGCCCGTCCAACAGAGCCTCCTGCCATGATGGAAACATTCTACATGCACTGCCCGACATAGTAACCCCCAGCTGCATGTGGCCAAGGAACACTGGAGATGTGGCTAGTGAAGCCGAAAAACTAAACATTTCACTTCATTTCATTTAAAATTTAATTTAAATAGCCTCATGTGGCTAGTAGCTGCTCTATTAGACAGTGCAGAAGGGGGACTACTGACCCAAGATATCCTAACAACAAGTAATAACCTTAAAGTCAAGGATGCTCAGAAGATGGGGAGCCACGGCAGCTGCAGTTGTTGCACAAGGAGCGACCTGGGGCGAGGCTGCTTCTGCTGCACAACACAGCTGCTGCAGCTCCTGCCCCTTCTCACTGCAAAACAAGATCATAATTCCCCTGAAATCAGGTCACCATTTAACTTCTAAACATGTATCAGATCCTTGGATCCCCAAGTGCCGTCTTCACTTTAAAGTATATATTTACTTTTACATAAGTCATCCATGAAAAACATCTAAAGAAAAACTAGACAATGCAGAAGAGGAAAGGACACAGCACCCCAGTCCCATTATCTTGTCTCCTGGCTATCTTCCCATAGTACACATGCCTGCTTATACACCCATGTCACCATCTTCTTATTTTAACTTTCTAAAAATTAGATTACTCTCAACATCCTCTTCTGGGTCCTGCCCTTCTCACTTATCAACTCTTCATGAACACCTTGAGGAACATAGAATTATTTTAAGTATTCTCCTCACTTTTCAAAACATATCTAGGAACATACAATCACTTTACATTCTTGCATAATGTTCTCTTTTCTAGGCATACACTGGTTCATTTACTCAATCCCCTATTTGGGATAAGTTGGGCTGCTTCTAAGATTTTGCTCTCACAAATAATGGTGGAATAATTTCTGTGTACACATTCGTACACTTGACTCTCTCCTTTCAAAAAAGTTCTCCAAGTAAAATTGCTGGGTAAAAAGGGCAATTGCTGGTTCTTAGGACTTTAGATTCTGATCACTAACTTGTCCTCTCCAAAAAAAAAAGTATCAGTTGACACTGAACTGCAGACAGCTCCTCCGAAAGCATTCCTTGCCCTGAGCCTACATGTCTTTCTGTAATTTCCCCCTCTAACACTTGCAGCCAGCTGGGACAAACCTCGCAGCTCATCAGTCTGACAGCCCATGAATATTTGAAGATAGCTAGCAATCTCCCCAAAGTCTTATCTTTCTAGTTAAATATTTCACATCCTTTGAACATTCCTCACGTGAAATGGGTCCTAATCCAGTTTGTTTATGCCCCCTTTAAAGTAGTGCCCAGATTCAAATAACAAAATCGAGATAATAGTAACTTCCATTTAACGGGTAAGGACCATGTGTGAGATTCTATTCTAAAGGTTTCAGATTTGCTTTGAGCCTATGATCCCTGCTCTGGACTGAGTGATGGTCCCTCGTACGTGGAAGCCCTACCCTCCAAGTTGACTGTATTTGGAGATGGGACCTTAGGAGGAGGTTAATGTTAAATGAAGTCATAAGGGTGGGGCCCTGATCCAATAGGGTTAGTGTCCTTACAAGAAGAGACACCAGCTCTCTGCCAGGTGAGAAGGTGGCTGTCTGTCTGCACGCCAGGAAGGGAGGTCTCACCAGGAATGAAACTGACCAGCACTTTGATCGGGGACTGTCAGCCTTCTGTGGTTCCAGCCACCCAGTCCATGGCATTTGTCATGGCAGCCTGAGCAGACTAAGGTAGTGCCATTTATCCTCAAAGCCTCTCAAAAGGTAGTTGCTGCTCTCATCCCCATTTGATGGAGGGGAAACTGAGGCCCGGGGAGCTTGAATAACCTACTCAAGATCCTTGCATCACCAGGAAGGAGTAGAGGAGGGATTTGAACCCAGGCACACAGACTCTGGAACCCACATTCTTAAATCCCATGGTGTACATACCACCTCTTATCTCTAGACACAACCTCTCTGGTCAATATTAAGATGAGCGCCTCCTTGGTCTAGAGTTAATACCTTTATTAATGCCGCTCGAGTTCTTTTGGCAACCCCATCACAGCACTAACATACTTAGTATTGTGTCTGCTAAAACCTCTAAGTTCTTTTTCACATAAACTTTAGTTAAGCCATGATTTTCCCATACCTGAAATGCAGCTGGGGTTTTTGCTAGCAAATGCACTTATCGCAATTGAATTCTCTGCAGTTCTAGAATTGCTCCACATTTCAACGTATCAAGATCTTTGGGGGTCCTGGTTCAAAACCCCCTCATAAGTTTTGTGCTATTCACACAGTAAATAAGCCTGCTTTATGTGGCGGAAGTGTGGCTTATAACCCGTGAAACGTTATGCATATTCGTCATTGTTATTAAATATTTCCATGCAAGTCATTGATTAATAAATAGGGCCAATGAGGGAACCCTGGAAGAGAAAACTGAGAACTTCTCCATAAGTGTTTTTGCAACTTTTAAAATGCATGCTCCGCTTTTAAAAATGTTACGAATGTGTCCCCCACCTTTCTTTTCCTTCATTGGAGGAAAAGAACTCAGCATTATTTTTGAATAAAAACATACTCTTCCTTAAAAGAGAAAACTCTGAGTACGTATGCGAAGCATGATAAATGGCACCATACATAAAACAAAGACTTTATTGTGCTTTGCTTTCTATTTTTGCATTATGAAAACAGTATGTACATGTTTTGCTTTCCAAATATAAATACAGCACGCACCGCATCCTCCCTGAGATGCCAGGGTTTTAGTTTAAATGGGGAGTTTCCACCCTGTTTGCCTCCACACCACTGCCCCACAGCCCTGCCCAGTGCTGAGAGCCACATCCCACCTCAGGGTGACTTTTCTGACCTTGGGTCAGAAAAGCACTTTCTAGACTGTGCCCTCTGCGATACTACCCGCGTGTTACCAGCTTCCCTTCAAGAAGCCCAGCACTGAGCACGGCTCCTAGAGTGATGTGGACAGTCACGTGCTGGGGCCTAGACACTGTCTTTGGCAAGTTCAGGGTCCTGCTGCTGCTATACTCTCCCTTTCTTTTTCTTCCAGAACCCTCATACTATGCCTTCCTCCAGGGAAACACGAAGCAGCCACGCAGGACTGTGAACCACACAAGGTAAAGCCCAGGCAGCCACCTCCCAGATGCCCATATGCTCACACAGGTTTCAAGTACACAGGGCTCCTCAAGGACATTCGGCCCCATCCAGGCTGCTGTGTCCACCTTCAGTCCCAACCTTAGGGTCACTTTTGCTCCTTGATGTCCTCCAGGTTTCCAAGGAAACCGAAGTCTATGATCTCTGAGACCCCCGTTCACCATTTTGGCTTCAGCTGCCCTCGGCAAAACCCTTACATTGCTTTCAGTGGTTCCCCAGGGTCTGTCCCCAGGTTTTCCTGGACAGTCCCTCCTCCGGCCTGAGAATCTGATTCGGACTTTTTGCTGAGCCTCCAAACAGTGTCTTCACTGCAATCCAACCCTTCCTCTTCTCTCTCTCTAAAAGCCTTGAGCAGCGCTGGTTTCCAGCAACCTGGTCTCCGCTACGGCCCAATGAGACAGCTCATGGCCACGGGCACAGCTGACCCGTCAGTGTTCCTCCAACACCAATGTCTGCCCAGGAATGAATAGCACTCCTCGGTTGTCCCCACCACAAGGGGACACACCTGAGCCGCTGCACTTCACGGGCCACAGGCTGGTCTGTACATATGAATGCGTGTGCCATGTCTGTAAATCCAGACAAGCCAGCAGCATCTTTCAGTTTAAGAAGCAATGGGAGCAAAGGGAGCAAAGTGACCCACCTCCCTTCCTGGTGGAGACTCGTGGTGCCTCAAGGTGCCTTTGGAGAAGCATCCCAGCCCCTGTGACAGCCGGGCTTCCCCTTAGGTCCCGACTCTCTGTTTGGGTTATTAGCCTCTTACTCTGGTCGACTGTCATGGGTTGAATTGTGTCCTGTTTAAATTCATATATTGAAATCGGAGCCCCAAGTGCCTCAGAATTTGACCATATTTAGAGACAGAGCGTTTAAAGAGGCAATTCAGGTACAATGAGGCAGTTAGAGTGCCTCTGATCCAGTATGACTGGTGCCCTGATAAGAAAAAGATCAGTCTTTTTATGGCTGAGTAATATTCCCTTGTATATACATATCACATCTTCTTTATCCATTCATCCGTCAATGGACATTTAGGTTGCTTCCATGTCTTGGCTATTGTAAATAGTGCTGCAATGAACATTGGGGTGCATGTATCTTTTTTAATTAAGAGTTTTCTCCAGATACATGCCCATGAGTGGGACTGCTGGATCATATGGTAGCTCTATTTTTAGTTTTTTAAGGAACCTCCATACTGTTCTCCATACTGGCTGCACCAATTTACATTCCCACCAACAGTGTAGGAGGGTTCCCTTCTCTCCACACCCTCTCCAGCATTTATTATGTGTAGACGTTTCAATGATGGCCATTCTGACCAGAGTGAAGTGATACCCCATTGTAGTTTTGATTTGCATTTCTCTAATAATTAGCGATGTTGAGCATTTTTTTCAGGTGCCTCTTGGCCATCTGTGTGTCTTCTTTGGAGAAATGTCTGTTTAGATCTTCTGCCCATTTTTGATTGTGTTGTGTTTTTTTTTGATGTTGAACTGTTTGCAGCAACATGGATAGACCTAGAGATTATCATACTAAGTGAAGTAAGCCAGACAGAGACAAATATCGTGTGATATCGCTTATATGTGGAATCTAAAAAAAGATGCAAATGAGCCTATTTACAAAACAGAAATAGACCCACAGACATCGTAACCAAACTTGTGATTACCAAAGAGGAAAGGGAGGGAGGGATAAACTACGAGGTTGGGATTAACATGTACACACTACTAGGTACAAGATAGATAACCCTCAAGGTCTTACTATACAGCACAGGAAACTCTACTCAGTGTTTTGTGATAACCTATAAGGGAAAAGAATCTGAAAAAGAATAGATATAGATATATAACTGAATCACTGTGCTGTACACCTGAAACTAACACAAAATTGTAACTCAACTATAATAATAAAAACAAGAAGAGATCAGGACACGGGCACACACAGAAGGATGGCCTTGTGAGGACACTGCAGAAGAGGAACCTCCACCATCCAGGGAGAGAGGCCCTCAAGGGGCTGACGCCTTGATCTGGGACGTCCTCCACCAAAACTGTGACCAAACGCATTTCTGTTGTACCAGTCCCTCGGTCTGTGGTACTTTGCTCTGGCGGGCCCAGCAGACCACGCATAGATGATGTGTGACCCTCTTTTTATCTGATGGGTGCGATTCAACAGTGTAAGTACGTTTCTGCAGAGTTTTACACCTTAATGGCCCCTCAGCTCACAATAGCAATAGTAACAGGTGGACACAAGGCTTGATGGCACCCCAGGACCTTTGACTGTGGACTGAACAACTGAAGTTCTTGATCCAAGTGTCCAAGCAGGTGCAACCAAGCAGGTGCCACCTCCTTCCTGCCTGAGTGCCCTGGGGGGGGAGGGGGTGCGTCCTTCCCTCTCCACTCCTCCCGGCAATGTGGCAGGATCCACTCTTAACAGCAGCAGGAGAAGCAGCGCTGGGGCCCTTCAATGACGTGCTGGCTAAAAACATTATTCTCTTGCTTCTGGAAGCTTTGCCCCCCGCAAGAGGAGTCTATGACATGTATCAGTCTCAGAAGTCACTCTTTGGGAGGTGGCGCAGGGCGGAAGGTGGCGCCGGGTGGAGAGCTGGCGCACGATGGAGAGGTGGTGCAGGGTGGAGAGGTGGCCCTGGAGCCCTGCACCTTCCAGCCTGAGCTTCTTCCAGCATTTTCTTCTCTGCCGGGAAAACAACCCAGCCCCATGCCGTCCCAGAGGCCAAGCCATTGTCACAGGAACAGACAGAGCAAATCTCAGGCTCCTAGACAGCATCTTACATGTAGAAGGAAAATCCTTCTTTTCTTTTTCAAAAAATCCATTTATTTTCTCAGCAAAAGCCAATATCCAAGAAAAGGTTCAGAATTTTAAAAAGAGGTGGGTCCCTGGCAGCTGACCCCAGCACAGACTGGAGTGGACACAGCCAGGTCTCCTAACCCTGCTGCCATTGGTCATCGGATGGCTGTAGGCCACCCACCACCCGGGAGGGCGACACCCCAGTCCGTCTGCCACTGGCACCCCCCCAGCTGGGGCAGCCCACATCGCTGGCGGGGCCTGGCAGCGTGTCACGGTGCCCCACATGGGGGATCTAGAAGGCGGTGCTTTGCTTTCTCAAAGTGCTTCCTGCAGGGCCTTCTGAGTGTAAAGTCCCATAGAGCAGTGCTTCCCAAGCCTTTCCCTGCTTCCCAGAAGGAATGAGAGGAGCTGCCCCAGGGGCTGTGATGGGTAAGGGTCCGGAGGGGCCAGCAGGGAGAGCAAGGGGCTCCAGCTGCAGAAGGCACAGCCGTTTTATTCTGCTTTTACATATTAGGTTTTTAGATCCAATTTTATTTGAAAAACAGTTTCCATGGTTTTCTAAAAAAGTTGAAGAACCACCAAGATCTATTTTATAAAATAGGAAACCAAAGCCGCACAAGTTGAGGAGTGACCCGTCCAAGGCCAACGGTGACCTTGTCCAAAGTCGAGCAGGATGGGGACCTGGGACTCATCTTCTGTCTTCACGTCCTGCACTGAGCAAGGAACCCGCAGGGCTCAGGGCCACGTCTGTGGTCCGAGCCTGGAGGCCTGGCAACGAAAAGGGGCCAGTTCAGGACACTGTTAACTCACCATCCCCAGGACACAGCATCCCCTTTTCCTCCCAGCATGCCCAGAGACCCCCACCCCATCTCCCCATCCCAATTTCTCATGTGTCAGGCAGACTGTGACCCTAAAGTCATCTCTCTCTTCAACTTCGCTCGAAAATTTCTGTCGCTTTGGTCCTTTCCTTTTATTAGCAAAATGAGTGAAGACCTCTGATGTGTAATTTCAGAGGAAGCAATAGCGACAGCTCAGACTTTTGCAACAACACGCACACACGTGCACACGCGCACAAACACACACACACACGCGGAGGCTGACTGCACAGCTATTTCTCGACGGTCAGCCCTTCTAAGTCCCACCAGGACTGATGCTGTCATGAGCTCAGCGCTAGAATCACGAGCTGCCGAGAGCGCTGTGTCTCAGGGCAAAGAAATGTGGTCCAAACAGGTGAAAGGCATGAAAGCTCTAAGATGCTTTAAATCTTGGATGGTTACAAAAACAATCAGGCAAATAAACAAACCGAATCCCGCTCAGTGACGTCGGAGTCGGGGAAAGCAGTTAGCCCAGAACCCGAAGGAAATCTTTCTGGATTTGCAAGTGTCTTCATGGTATCTCCCTCCGGATAATATTTTTAGCAAAAGTGAAATGTGCTTTGTTTTCCTTTCCCCGGGGTTTAGAGAGATGGGGGGTAAGGAGGATGAACTGAAGCTAATTAAAAATTCTACAGATATACGTACCAGGAAATGAATTAAGATGATAATTTTAGGGTTGTGATGAAAATGCCCCACTTCCAGGATGATGCATGGTGCAGGGGGGCAGGATGCCCTACATCTCATAGGGTATCCTGAAGTTCTAAAAACGGGGGAGTGAATGAAGATGATGCTTGTAATGTAGAAGCTAGGATCTCCTGTCCTCTGTCAATAAAAAGACAGGCTGTGCAACTCTGAGCCCTTGAGACTTTATTCCTGGACATCAGGGCTTTGGAGTATGGGATTGTTTGGTGTATGTGCTGTCCCTGGCTGGTGTCTACCTTCTGGGGTGGAAATATGCAGGCAGCATTCCCATTTCAGCTTAGTTCAGCTGTGTAAATTAGCAAACATCCACTGGCTGGGGGCCGAGCAGAAATTAGGCCAAACTTGTAAAAGGTACCAAAGACTTAAGTATAGCCGTCAGTAGGATTGATTGACTTGGTGCCATACATATTTCTAAACCCACAAGACATTGGACTTCTTCAGTCCCTTTATAAATTCTATAAATTACAAATTCAACCCCAAGAAAGTATGCAGGCATATTCGTTTGCCAGGGTGGCCGTAACAAACACCACAGACCGGGATGTTTAGACAACAAAAATGTATAGTCTCAGAGTCTGGAGGCCGGAAGGCCAAGAGCAAGGTGTACGCAGGTGGGTTCCTTCTGAGGCCATGAGGGAGGACCTGCCCGGGCCTCTCCCCCAGCATCTGGTGGTTCCTTGGCTTCTAGAAATATCACCCCATCTCTGCCCCCATCTTCAGACAATGCTCTCCCTATGCGTGTCTGGGTCCAAATTTCCCCTTTTTGTAAGGATGGCATCACATTGGATTAGGGGCCTGTCCTGCTCCAGCAGGAACTCATCTTAACTAATAATTATGTCTGCAGCAACCCCACTTTCCAAATAAGGGCACCTTCTGAGGCCCTGGGGGTTCGGGCTTCCACATATGAATTTGGGGGGAATAAAATCCAATGTCTAACAGTAAGGACTCTTATAAAGTAAATTAGCATCATTCTACCTTTACCTGGAATAAACTCTTTTTCTCTAAGGAAGTGATTTTGCAACCTAGAATCTCTTCTGATTCTAGTCCCATTGTCATTAAAATGGAAAATGGGACCCAATTTCTTTTGAGCATGTAAAAAAATCTTCGAGAGATTTATGGCCATTCTCACAGGAACAATTCTGGGAATGATGTGTGGAGAATAGAAGCAGAAAATACTTCTTTCTGAAAAGGAGCAGCTATCAGGACAGGCCTGGATAGCTAACCAGGCAAAATGCCTGAGTCGCTCTATTAACCACGAAGCCGTGGAGGGCCAGGCGCCTGGGTTTCTCCTCGGCAGCTTGGAAGGCTCGGCCTGGACCACCACCAGACGGGGCCCTCCAGCCGCTGCTCTGCAGCCACTCATACCTCTGTTTCAGTGACATGCTTCTGTGTCATTCTAGATTGGCCCATCTGAACCTTCAAGGTTCTTTTTGATTTTATTTTTCTAAACAAGTTTTGCAAAATTCAGTAAATGCAAAATGTCAGAAGCTGTTCTGCAAAACCTTGAAACTGCAGACCTAACATTTCAGCCACAGGATAAAATGGTAAGGGGTTGAGTGAGAAGGCAGTTAATGGAGAGCAGAGGCTAATTCCAGCACATCTCATGATACAATATCGTATAAAACTGTCATCCTATTCAGGTAACACAGCATGAGCATCCAATGCAGGGTGATAAAATTCTTTTGTACAGAATTTCAAGATAAATATTTGCTAAATTATCTCATTTCAGGGAAAGTTTGACTGAGTCATTGCCAATTTCATTGGCAATTTCTCTGTGACGGGGAACTTAGGTTAATTCACGTCCGTTCACTTCTACGTGGAGCATATTCCTTGTTCATGAAAACAAAGATGACAGTAAATAGAATTTGGTTTGAACTTCTATGCAAAAAAGTGGTTTATGTTATACTATCGATGTGGTAACTTCTTTTTCTTTATACCAGATCTTTTGACATTTGGGTTCCTTCCTTTTCGATTTGCTTTTTAACTTTTAAAACTGTTTTATTTGCTTTCCTTTGCTGGGATGGAGAATTGGAAGTCTGAGTTTGTGGAGTAGAGTAAGAATACTAAAAACTAAGACAGTCAGAAATTTAAGGTACATGTGGGAGGGCATCCAGTTTCAACTCAAAGATGTGGGAAGTTGGAACAAGTGTTGGTCTCAGCCTCACAGGGAGAGAGAAGCATGGCAAATGGAAAAGTCTGGACTTCCCTTGAGCCTATCAGAGAACCAGGGTTACAGGGCAAACAACTAACCTGCAATCTGGGGAGAGACTGGCACCAACTAGCAGAAGCAAGACCTGAGCATTTGCTTCCCTGGGGCAGAGACACTCCTGGATGCCCCGTGAGCCACTGCTGTGGCCTGAATTATGTCCTCAAAATCCTTACACTGAAGCCTTAAACCCCAATGTGATGGTATTTGGAGACAGAGTCTCTGGGAGGTAATTAGATAAGGTTAAAGGGTGGGGGGGGGTGAGGGTTCTCTTGATGGGATTAGTGCCCTTATAAGGAAAACCCCAGAGAGCTTGTTCTCTGATGATGCTAGCCCCCCAGGTTCAGACTTCCAGCCCCCAGAACTATAATTTTCAGCAGGTAAAAAAAGCATGGTCTGTCATTGTGAGGAAATTATGCCCAGTCTCTATTCCAAATGATATTGAGTATTTCCTGGACATGTTGATGAAATGGCTGGCTGGGGTAGCCGTATCCCGATTTCTAATGGCATCAAGAAAAGTTAACTGTCACATCCAAATCTCATTTCATGGTGCCCTGCATCAGTGGTCCATGCAGACTTCTGGGACTGGGCAACCCTGGAACTGCCCATCTGTCTCAGACATTTGGCATTTCAACAGAAGATGTGGTTTTATCTCAATCCCAAGTTGGACGTCTTACGGCCTGAGATGGCGTGATGGGTCTCAAGCCTGAAAGATAATGGAGATGTTCCCTGGTGGTGACCATCCTAGGGGAATGTGAAATCACGGAGGAGCTTCTCTCAATATGGGTCCAAGTTCCCCAACTCATAGAATGTTCAAGATTAAACTCCTCCCACCATTTATCTGTGGGTCCGAAACCTCACAGAGTTATTTCTCACTTCAGACTTCCTAAGGGATGCTCTTTTTATATTCGGTATTCCCCGATTCATCTTGCTTTGGCTTACCTATCTGCATTTCAGGCTCACAAACCTTGGCGTGGAGCTGAAGTGAGGAAACGCTGAACTCCGGAAAGACATTCAGGCTATGTTACTATTTTTCCCTTTGAGCACAGTCTACAGAATTGCAGAGCTTAAACGTTAATGCTGTTAAAGCACTTCATGCCCTGCTAAAAGGTAGTGAAAATTCGCAGTCAATCTAAACCCACACCTAGCACTTATGCACCAGAGTAAGGAGGAAGTGCTTGGCAAATCGCTAATTTCTGACAGTGTAACGAAAAGGTAGGGCAATCCACAGGCGGAAGCAAGAGGGGTGTGCTTTGTCCAATAGAAAAGGATCACAGGGGCTTCTCTGGTGGCGCAGTGGTTGAGAATCTGCCTGCCAATGCAGGGGACACGGGTTCGAGCCCTGGTCCAGGAAGATCCCACATGCCGCGGAGCAACTAGGCCCGTGAGCCACAACTACTGAGCCTGCACGTCTGGAGCCTGTGCCCCGCAACAAGAGAGGCCGTGACAGTGAAAGGTCCGCGCACTGCAATGAAGAGTGGCCCCCGCTTGCCACAACTAGAGAAAGCCCTCGCACAGAAACGAAAACCCAACACAGCCAAAATTAATTAATTAATTAATTAATTTAAAAAAAAAAAAAAGAAAGAAAAGGATCACAGGATGCTAAGTGTAAAACCCTGATTAACCATACGCGCAGTCATCCTTGATCAAAAGATGACCAGGCTGGACCCGAGTCAGACATCAAATTTATACATGAAAATCATTCGATTCTGCTCTGCCTTCCAGTAAAGCCGCGCCTAAATCATTTCCCACCAGATGAGATGTTGTTACACTTTAAGATACTCCCGGATTGCTGGGATCACCACTTCCCGTGCCAGGACCACAAGCTCCTGAAATCAGAGTGTGAAACCACAATGATCCAGTAGGTAAGACTGATTTGTGTCTCTATTCAATACTCTTTCATTTAGATCCATTTGGTAAAGGACTGATTCGGAAACAGATGTATATTTCAGAAATCACTTGGAGAGCCTTTTCAAGCTCTACATCCCTAAGCTCCAACCCAAAGCTAATAAATCAGTATGTGTGCATACACACACACACTTCAATAACTAAATTACAATACATAAATCTGGTGCCAAAATTACAATGTGATTCTATTTCTAAAAGCTAGTCAAATACAATTCCACTTATATTTTAAACAATATTTGATCAAACAAAAGGCGGGGCCGTGAGCTGGTGACAGGTGTGAACTTTCCTCTTGGTCTGTCCCCAGGAGCTTAGACGTGTTTAGCAGAATCTGAGGTGCACACGTGGTTCTTTGAAACAAATCAGGATTACTCTACTACAAATAAAGGCTAAAAACTTAGCCCGTGATGTCTGCTGGCCTCTCTGCTCCCTGCGTCCATCCACGGCCCTGCTTACATGACACACCAACTTCCCCAGGAGTCATTGCCATTACCCTGGTTTCACAAATGAAAGAAACTGTGACTTAAGAAGTTGATGCAAATGAACCAAAATCTCACACCTGTCACTTAACTTTTTCTGGGCCTCAGTTTCCCCCTCTGATAAGAATTCTTCTAAGCCTGCCTCAGAGGGTCATTATAAAGATTAAATAAAATTGTGTATTATAGCCCTCTCCACAGTAACTAACACCCGTTAAGCATTCAGTAAAAGGTGTTCAATAAACCCGAATGTTTTACGGACGAGACAATACCACGGTTCCAAACAGGACACAGAGAAAGAACTGTGTCAGTCTATACAGATAAAGATATGTAAAGAGCGTGCCGAGAAACATGTTTTAATGTTATTGACGTCTTTAATTACACACCTAGGGAGACTGCACACTTGCTCTCACAATGCTTTTGATAGCAAAAACAAAAAAACCCAGAAAAACTACACACACTAAGTGCTTTTCTATTCCTCTCAACCCACAGGGCTCTGTGTAAGGGAATGATGTCTGAGAGCAAATGCTACACGAAGTAAGAAATCATTATGAGTGCCCAGATGGAGAATCGTGGGAATAGGCCAAAAGCTTGTCAAAACTTCAACATGGTTTTTTTTAAAAAATCATAAAAATCATTTAACCACGCGATTTTTGAACTGCATTCTGACAATTTCCTTAAATAAGGGCTGTGTCTACAACAGACCTGATTTCAAATCCATTTTATGCATTCAGTGGTCTAAGTCAACTTCATCCTGCACAGAATACCATATTTTTTCAGAACAAATTCTCATAGATAACATTCATGTCGGAGCGCACCCATAATACGTTATTTAAGAAATATTGAGGGCTTCCCTGGTGGCGCAGTGGTTGAGAGTCCGCCTGCCGACGCAGGGGACACGGGTTCGTGAAAGAAATATTGATACTTTCCCAGTGTTTTACGATTTGTATCACTCAGTTCATAAGAGGACAACAGCCCAATTTGGGGGAAGTGGGCAGGAGCGCAGGCTCTGGTTATTCTTTCCACGTTTTTCTGCTCAAGTATTTCTAATCGTTAGAAAGAAACAAACTCTATACTTGAACACAGACACCCAAGCAGGACAAATAAGAAGAAATGTTTGTCACAAGCTTCCAAATACCCTAAATAGGCTCCAAAAAGGAACAGAAAGGCACAGACGGAACTTCTGTAAATACAGTCAAATGACAAATTAACCTAAAACTCAACTGAGGAAGGATTGCTGTGTTCACTTCCTCAGCACCTCGGCTGAATTGAGACTAATTGAACCCCAGTATAAAAAAGGCTCGGGTTTCCTTTGATGAGGATCATATAAGTCCCTTTGTTTTGTGCAAATGGCTTACATTTCCTGCCCACAAGTGTGCCTGTCCAGTCCAGGAGTATCCAAGGATGTCAACTTATATGTGTACCTCGTTGGCAAACACTGAAACTCACATTTTAAGAAGTAGAATGAGGCTTCCCTGGTGGCGCAGTGGTTGAGAGTCCGCCTACTGATGCAGGGGACACGGGGTCGTGCCCCGGCCTGGGAAGATCCCACGTGCCGCGGAAAGGCTGGGCCCGTGAGCCATGGCCGCTGAGCCTGCGCATCCGGAGCCTGTGCTCTGCAACGGGAGAGGCCACAACGGTGAGAGGCCCGCGTACTACACACACACACAAAAGAAGTAGAGTGAATCAAGATAATAAAGCATTTATCCATTCAGCAAGTATTTCAGTGCCTTCAATCTATAGGCAAAATAAAGATGAAAATGGCCACAATGTGTCATCTGGGAACTTGTGATCTAGTTATGAAAAGTATACAAGTAACTGAGTTATAGGCCCCAAATATAGTAAGGACTAACAGGAAGGTATAAAAGTGGTCAGAGTTCTGGTGGAAAGTAGTCGTTCTGGGTAAGTGAGGGTCTTCATGCCCCCCGGGGGTTATCGACCTGGCCCATAAGCCTTAGTTTGCTTTTTTATCTTTTCTTATTTTCTTCTTTTTCTTAACTTACCTTTGTGGTTGTTGCTACCGTTTCTAAGAATTATGTGAGTGATCTTATCCTATAGACAAAGTTAGGAAAGCAGTTTTCTGATCGAAAAGCAACCGATTGAGGATATGGGGAGGGGGAAGGGTGAGCTGTGACAGGGCGAGAGAGTGGCATGGACATATATACACTACCAAACATAAGGTAGATAGCTAGTGGGAAGCAGCTGCATAGCACAGGGAGATCAGCTTGGTGCTTTGTGACCACCTAGAGGGGTGGGATAGGGAGGGTGGGAGGGAGGGAGACGCAAGAGGGAGGAGATATGGGAACATATGTATATGTATAACTGATTCACTTTGTTATAAAGCAGAAACTAACACGCCATTGTAAAGCAATTATACCCCAATAAAGATGTTAAAAAAAAAAAAAAAGAAAAGCAACCGAAAATATTTATTATTAAAAATGTTATTTTAAAAAGAAATTGAAGCTGCTCTTCTAACATTTAGGAGAGTGTTAGATGTTAACACATTAAAAGTAGGCACGCTAAAAACTCAGCAATTCCCCTGTATCTCAGAAATTTGACTTAAAAACGCGAACAGAGACTAATGGTCACAGAGTTTTAAATGTGTTTTTTCAAGTTCTGTTTATAATCCTGGAGTTAGCCTGAATGTCCAGCAGTTGTGGCATAATTAAATTATTGATATCTGTACCATGGATGGCTCCACAGCCACTAAAAATTACATGGTAGAAAATATAAAAAGCCATGAACACATTTTGAAGTTATATTTTTCAGTGCAAAAGCAAATAATAAAGTTGATTACAGTGTATATGAATACCTTCAAACAGTTTAATAGAGAGAGAGAGAGACGAAGGACAGAAAGAGAGGGAGAGAGAGAGAGAGAGGAAGGAAGGAAGGAAGAAAGAAAGAAAGAAAGAAAAGTAGCTGCAGTGTGTGTCTCCAGCTATTGGGATCAAATCCAGGTGTGGGTATGTCTGATTATCTGTTTGTTTGTATTTTTTTTAACCATGAACATGTATTGCTTGAAGAAAAAAACTGTTTAACTTAACATAAAATAATTTATTAACTTTAAGAACAAAAACAAACAAACAAAAAATGTCCACTGCGCAAACTCCAGATTAGCCCGATTCTCTGACCTTGTGAAACTCCTTCATTTTCTCTGAAATATTACAGCACCTCATGCTTGTGGCATTACTGCCCCACCCTGCAGCAGTGACAAGCTTCTTAGAATTGTCACCTCAAATCCCAGGACAAAGCTGTTTCGTCCCACAGACATCCTCCCCACCCCATGTTCACTTTGAAGGGCTGACCTTCAAGTTGGAAGCAGTTCTCAGGAGACTATGCTAGGACACACTCTGGATCTTTTCACCCACAGGGAGGGGGAGACGGCCAGTGCGAAAGATGTTTTCCATTTCAGAGCAACCAATCCATCTCCTCTCCCGCACTCCACCCATCACCGTGGGCCGAAGGATCCCAAGGCGAAAGCCCTATAGCTTCTGCAGAGGCGCCTAACTCACCAGTCACGGAGGATGTCCCATTGACTCTCTCCCCAACTCAGAGAGCAAATACAGATGGAGACTCAAACCCGGAACAGCTGGGGCTCCGAAAACCCTTAACATGGGAAAACTATAAACTTTGGTTTGCTTTAATAACTGTTTCTTCCTCTTTTCAGCCATCCACAGTCCATCAGCTTGGGTGCCAGTGCCTGGTTTGTGGCATTGCTAAGAACACCACAAGGATAGAGAACCCACCAACTAGAAGGTGATGGCTTACTAGAACAGAGTAACAAGTGGCAGGGGGATTCTGTGAATTTCCCGTTGACTCTGAAGGAGCTCTCTCCTAGCTTGCCCTTTCTGGTCACTTCCGTCGACTAACTATTGGCATTTATACTGTTGAAAACACACACCTTTCTTTACATTCGACAAGCTGAGTAACATTGTCTTAACTTGCCTCTTTTCTAGTAAGCTATCAGCATGGTTAAATAAAAATTTCAAGTCCTCTTTCAAATAGCGATGGGTAACTTAAAGAAGTTTGTTCTTCACTCATTCAACCAATACTGACCGAGATTCACTCTGTGAGCAAAACCGGGCCAGGTTACTTTTGGAGCCACTTTTTTGCTTTCAAAGGTGGCTGGAGAGTTTGATAGTCGGTGTATGACATGTTCTGCGTATTTCAGTATAATTTCACTGTCAGATTTATTTCAGGCAAGAGAGCTTCTTCAGTGGGTTTCATTGGAAATCCCACCCATGAAGGTGAGATTCTATTAAAAAGCCCTCCAAAGTGCAGCTTTGGGAGGGACAGAGGCAGCATTCTGTAATATAACCAGCAATGGTCTAGTTCATTCTGTAATATAACCAGCAATGGTCTAGTTCACTTGTTGGTGCAGCCCCTGAAATTTAAATCTCAAGACAGTGACTGATGTTCTTTCTATGAAATTTATCAGAAGATCCAGGCTTGGTGAGTTATGGGCAGAAAGAAACCATGTTGCAGCAAATACTGGGGAGCAGACCGCCAGGAGTGTATAACACAGTCCTTGTGAGAATGGATACAGGAGTCCTTATTTTGCAACATGGAGACGGAGTCCCTGGATGGGTAAGAGGCATAACGCATGAACTGGAAGATCCCAGTACTCTAGGTCTTAATACTATAGTGCTTGACATATCATCACTATTTAGTATTACTCAAATAATATAAGAAATATTCAAGAGAGGGCACAAGAAAAATCTTTCCAAAGAAATTCAAACTAAAACAGAAAAGTAATGTCATTTTCTTAAAACTGAGAAACATTTTAAAATAATAATAATTGTTTACTACTTATCAATTAATATATGGCATCCTTTTATATCTATGAAAGCATGCAAATTTCCCCAAACTTCTCAAGAGTAAGTATAGTTTCATCAGTTAATCCCACTTCTTGGAACCCATCCTACGAGAGAGCTGTTAAATATGGAAAACATTTAAGGCACAAAAACGTTCATTACAGATTCATAATAACTAATCTTTTAAAATGAGGATTAAGAGAAGTGTATACGAATGTAGAACCATGCACGTGATAAAGTGTTGGAGGGTTTTGTAAGCAGGATTTAGTATGAGCAGAATTATGTACGGCAAACAAAACTTATACAAAAATAGCCCTGCACAGAGGACACCAAGGCATTTATGACTCTATTTGCCTGTAGGTGGCAGGACCATGGCTGACATTTTCTCCCTTTTCTTTCTTCTAATTTCCAAATTTCTCCGCTATGCGTGCACCAGGTTTGTATGGAAAAAATTTTAAATTTAGGGTTCCTGACTTTTCTTACACAGACAATTGTGAGAGCTGCCCCAATGCTCTTCCTATTCTTCAGTCTCCTCCGTCACTGGGCCACCTTCCATGTGGCAAATGGTGTTAACTACTTAAAACAGATCACATTAGTCAATTTCCCCTAATTGGTTAAGAAAATGCTGAAGCCTCCCCATGGCTTATCCCCGAGTCCCCACTCTCCGTAGCCTAAGACAGAAGGTCCTTCTCCGTCGGGCTCTGACCTACCACGACAGATGAATTCCCCTACAGCCCTCCCGTCCTGTAAGCTATGTCCCACCCCAATGACACACATTCACCATGTGCCTCGATTCCCTGGTTCATTTCATCCTCCCAGCCCTGTGAAGTATCAGTATTAGTATTACTCCACTCCCACTTAAGGAACCACACCCCAGATGGTTAGGTGACAACGCTCTCATACTTGGCAGACGACGGACAGAATTTAGGACCATCGGATTCCAAACCATCTATTCTCCTGTCTCCAACACGTTTCCAAGTATATGCTGTATCCTCTTACTTCTATCTTCGGCATCTATTGTTTCCTTTTGCAGGAATGCCCTGGAACTTACTTCACTCCTCAGCAAACCTCTACCTGTTCTTCAAGGTCTGGGTCCAGCTGACCTCAATATCTTTGTGTCACCATTTCCGACCATCTCAGTCAAAATGAGACGCCGCCTCCATTTAAAATCCTGGTTCACAGCACTTGGCTTTTAAATCTATTTTATCAATCACTTTGGGTGATTTTTAAGGATAGTTCTTTACTTCTTTTGCTCTCCCATTAGTTTGAGAGGTAGAGAAGAGATCTTATCTCTTTACTTTTTCAGCACCCATTCGGGTCTTGGGATATGGATGACATTCAATAAGTATTTGCTAAATTAATTAATTCAGTAGGAGTTGGTTTCGCTCCTAAGTTTACTTTTCTCTAGCGTGGTTATCATCTGTAAATATGCAACCCACCCACCTGGGTAGGGATAAGACAAACAGGAAAGCAATTTTCTCAGTGGTTATTAATATTATTGACAATTCTCTTAATCCATATTAGTTCAGGGTAATTATATACTTCTTTTAGAGGTCAAAATCAGATGCAGGGAGAAAATTCATAATGAATAGCATGGATGTAAAGGAGCTTTTCTGTATTATACGATGAGATGCATCATTTGGGTCTGCAGGGAGAGATGTCCTTGCCATGTGAGAGGCTTCCCAGGAGAAAGCTTAGAAATAAAGTGTCTAGTCTCACTGAGACTTCAGGCACGCCACAGAGAAAGGTGATCCTCTGGTCCTGGGGAGGGGAGCTTATCTGAGAATGAAAACAAACTCAGGATACCGAAGGAGACAGACCTGGGAGCAAACAGAATCCACTGGGAGAATGCCAGTCCAGCAAGAAGGGCAGGCAGGCCTGCTTAACTCAAGGGAGGATGCCCAGGGACAGACGTGTCTCCCAGCCTCAGCTCTGGCATCGATGAAATGACAGTGCAATGCAGTCTATCCTGGTCATTGAACCCTCAAAACTGTGCAAGTAGTTAGAAATCTACAAGTAAGGGGATAACTGACCAGAACCAGAGAAAAACTCTTTCCAGATCTGGAAAAATCCAACTGGAAATTGTTTATAACAAATTACTTATTTATTTCTTTGTCTACAAGGCAGAATAAAAAATGGATTAACTGCCTTTAACAAATGAGGTCATTACCCAGACTGGTGGCCTATGGCTCCTTTTCCTGCAAAACCCTTAATCTGAGAGCTGGCACTAGTGGTATCTGGCTGGACAGAGGAGATGTCCTTGTCACGATCCATGTCTCACAACTTTGGAGCTTGTTCCTGGAGGGTCATGTACAACTGAAGAAGAAAAGAGATTTTTTTTCTGGGTCTCTAATTTGTATGTGAAACTTGTTAGAGGCCTTAGGGTACAAAATGACTTCAAATTCTCTCTTTTATGCTTCAGAGTCAAATGTTAGGGTCTAATTATTCTAGAAATGCCTTGCATAGTACTACATTCATAATACAAGCATTTTTTTCTCAACCTCACCCAGTGAACTGGGACTAATTCTGCATACTTCCCCGACATGTCACTGAAGCTTGTCCCCCGCTTTTCTTGTCCACATCCTGGGATCTTTGCCATTGAGCTCAGGCTCTTTTGATTCACGTGAAAAGGAAATTTATGAATTGACTTCTGAGCTGGTCAAACATATCACTTTCAGCTAATTTGGAAAACTTCAAAACTGTAAGATGGCTGTTGCACACAGAGGTGGGGGGAATATCGTCATCCTTGGAAGCACCTTCCTTCAAACCTTGTACTCTGGGAGAAAGTCACTTTGGTTATAAATGCAAAATCGTGTTATAAAAGGTATAGGTCTGTCTGAATGACTTGGATAGGAAAATAAAAAACTTTATATCGTATAGGTATATTAAAGCTCTTATTTAAAAATAATCACAGCAACTTAAGCTTCCGTTATACTCTGGAGCTCCAGGAGAACACCTTGGGGTGCCTGCCCAAGTGGAACTCATAGGGGGGTGAATGTCAAATCCCTTAAGGTTACTGTGGGGCAGAGGGTCTTGCCATTCTTTGCCAAAGTTTATTTTTCTATTTTTTCCTAAAACATAGGCAGTAGATATAATTTATGAATGGTATTCTATGGCATATTTAATACGGGTTTTTTTTGTATCTGTTTGCCAAAAGAGGAATATGTGTCCATCGCTTGAAAAACAATCAGAGTAATAGTTGCTTCTGGGGGTGAGGAAGGTTGGAGTTAACTTGGAGGAAGCATGAGAGAACTCCTGGGGTAATGTTCTATGGCCTGATAAAGGTTAGGAACCACAGGGACTTCCCTGACGGTCCAGTGGTTAAGACTCCGCCCTTCCACGGCAGGGACCATGGATTCGATCCCGGGTTGGGGAAGTTTCTCATGCCACACGGTTAACATAGGTGTAATGATGTCCCCAAACTTGGCATGGGTACACTTAAAACTTGCGCGTGTCGATGACTATAAATTTTACATAAAAAGAAAAATCAGTTAATAAACGTTGAACTCTACTTAATGATACATATGTTGACGCATGTAGGGGGAAGCGTACTAAAATCTAAATTGATTTAATGAATGGAGGTGAGAGAGAGGATAGACAGATAGTAGGTAAATGACAAAGCAAGTATAGTCTAATGTTAATGGCAGAATCTAGGCAGCGTCTATACAAGTGTTAACTAACACTCTTTCAACGTTGCTGCATGTTTGAAAATGTTTATAATAAAATGTTGGAAAACGTTATCCCACTTCATCACGCCATGTTTGAACTTCAATATGAGCTTTTTCTTAACACAAAAGCCTCTGTCCATCATACCCCAAAACAACACGTATTTACTGCCTGAGACACAACATTAAGTCAGTTTACAGAATGTTGGGATATGTTAGTCTCCAAGAATCTTATGGCTGAGTGGAGACAAGATTGAAATCTGTGCTTCTCTCTTTAAAAACAAACAGCAAAGTTTGTGTTTGCCATCTCCTATCGGAGTCTAAAGTTTCCAACAGTCTTTTTTTTCCTGAATGCCGAAATACCCTTGGGGGGGAAAGCAAGCAAGGTTTACTTAACCACTTAGAGAAAAGTCCGCTTGGTGGAATGACCTGCCCCAGGGTTTATCAAGCAAATATCATGCCCACTCTGCTCGACTGACTCCGAGATACCCGCTCAAGGCATCACCTCGAGTAATGCAATTGGCCATGTCACACACGGGGGTGGTTTTCCACCCTGCATCATTTTTGTGCACTAGCCTTGCTGAGAGCTTCTTCCCGACAAATCACCTATTAGAAAACGCCAGTCCACCGTCCTTCCACCCCGTCCTCTCTCATCAGCGGCCCTGTGTCTCCAGGAAGATACGTTCCCCGAGTAATTCAAGGACGGGTAGTCCTCCTACTTGACCATTTCCCAAAATGGCTTCCGGTTAATCAAAGAGGAAAGAGCTCCATCTAGCTGTTTGGGAAGCAGTGAGCATATCCAAAGATGACAGCAGGGAGGGAAAATGTTCCTCTGCTGCTCCTTGTTCCGATGAGATCTGTGGAAAACACTAAACTCCAACCCTGTTCTTAGTAAGAAGTGCAGACACCTTCCATCTGCAGTAAGTCAATACTAATTCGAGGTGTTTTAGAGCAACATTGATCAGGTCCTGAACTCTTCAGTGCAGCCCGAATTTCATCACATTTATTCTCTTTCCCTCCCCCAAATATATTTTAAAAGGATTATTTGGTATATTCCCCAATATCTGCAAGAAAAAAACAGATGCAAAGTTTGCAAACACGTGAGTCCAATTATACCAATTCCAGGCGACTGTGGAAGAGGTGAATCAACACCGCTTTGCAAGAGGGAGTCACAAGGGCTTCGGCTGGCCAGGCACTGTCACTTTCCACAGCTTGTTAGGCTACTGTCACCATTGTCGTAGGTGAGAATCCCTGTTCACCACCTCCAGAGGCTGTGAATGGATAACTGGACATGTTTGTCAGAGGATGTTACAGCATCCAACACAGAGGGCATCTGATCGGAGGGCCTGCAATCGCAGTGACTGGCTTCAGTGGCTCTGACATGAAATTGATAGTCAGGGACTGACTGGGGTGGAGAGCTCTGATTTCTCAAAGATTTCTCCAGTGTGCTGCAGGGGAGGAATATCAGTCCAAGCATCCAGGCTGCTGTACTGCAGGAGGTGAGAAGCAAACAGGGCAAATTGGCCTGGAACATCCTGGTGAGTTTGGAAAGAGTTGAGTCATTTGACAGGAGGCTGATGGACTGAATCGTAAGTATATGGGCCATTCTGTGTCTGCAAACAGTGTGAAGCTGGGACACACGCACGCACTGGCACATATTCTAAAGCATATCCCTGAAGGAAAGTCGCTGGAGGAGCTGAGAGGAAACGCTGTTCAGAAAAGGCTATTTTGGAGGAGGATTTGCAGGAGAGACGCCCAGGAGTTCTAAGTACCCAGCAGACCCCTCAGGGCTGCCCCAGGCACTCAGTTCCAAAGGGCATGGAGCCCAGGGCTCTCTCCAGCCTGGTACCCAGTCAGCTGTTCACCTGAGACGAAGATCAGGGTCCCATCAGGTCGTCCCCACGATGGGTCACAAGCGGGCACTCAGCTCATTTCAGTCAACTGTGTGCAGAGCCCCGTGGCTCTCAAGGAGTTGGAAGATAGCTGCATGAACTGAGGAAGGAAAAGGAAGGGAAACCACCTGTAAGTGGAAGAGAGAGCAGTTCAGACAGGGGAGCCCATGCAGGCAGCAGGAGGACCAAGTGACATAAATTGGATTTATTTTCATCAAAAAGACAAATGGAATTTTATTTCGTTTGAAACAATGATGCCAACAAAGGCCCCACTGCTTTCCTCTGAACGCTTGCCATGCAGCAACGGCAGGCATTTATTTCGGTCCATGCGTCCCCCATGCGGCAGCAGCACGTAGAAGGAGAGACGCCCAGGAGTTCTAAGTACCCAGCAGTACCCCGGCGGAGTGATGGCGGAGTGGTCCCGCTACACTTAGGATCGGCAGAGATACATTACCCTGCCGCTGTGGGGTAGCTCGGCTGGAGTATTATTACTTGGCAGACGAGGAAGCTCGGTGTATGCGCCGTCTCACCAAGTTCACCATCAGTGACAGAATGAGGATCACGACCCTGATACATGGATTTGAGTACCTTCTGAAGCTGGGAACCAGCGTAGACGGGTTGTCCTATCCTCGGGTGAGAGAGTGGAGGTATGTATACTCCAGGTCCTGACAGTCATTGATTTCAGGCTGAACCAGGGGTGAGGCGCCTCAGTACTTCTGACCTACTGTGGACAGAGCAAGTTCCAGCAGCTAGAAAAGGCCCTGAGGCAAGGAGATGCAGGTGCTAGCAGTTGGACATTCAACCATCATGTACTAAACTAATAAAAGCCAAAGCGATCCTGGCAGGGTTACTCCTAACTGCAGTCTGTATTCCATTGCAATCGGTTGGAAGTGTATTGAGGTTCACACAAAACCTGCCTTCTCTCTTTGTCCATACGCACTGAGAGAAGGAGGCTTATTTCTTCCTCCAATCTACACTTCAGCTCCTTTCCCCCCAAGCTTAGCTTTAACCCTCTGGATCTTAAAAATATCTGTTTCCCCTAAAGAGAGGATGTTGACTAATGCCCTACATCCGCTGAAATTACCCAAATAACTAAAGAAAGGAACGTCACCTAG